>NC_085991.1:55168213-55180713 GCF_030014385.1 Trichomycterus rosablanca | reverse complement strand
GAGTGTTTACCCGCTAATGTCTATGAACTTATTTCGTTAGAAGCTTCTCAGAAGATCGGCTGACAAATTAAAAATAGAATTAATTCACTTTGGGGTGTTTAAAAGTGATTTATTTAAATCAGATAGATGTATGTTCTCAATCCTCTCTTAATATTAGCAAAATGTCACATCCATTGTTGTAAATTCGGGAATAATAGACCACATTTTAACATTTTAAGACACCCGTATAGTACTGTGACAGTTTATTGTCCAAGCAATTGAGGATTAATGGACTTGCTCAAGGGTCCAACAGTGGCAACCTGGCAGTGGTAGGATTCAACCAGTGACCTTTAAATTACTAGTCCAGTAACTTAACCTCTAGGCCACAACTGTACAGCTGCCCTTTATTATATATGAATACAAAAAGAACCTTAATACTGCTTAAAAACATTTTCGCACATAATGTTTATAAAAATTAATAAATGATACTATTCATAAATTCCTGTCTTAGCTATTGTGTTTATATATATATAAAATTTTTAATATGATTTTCTTATATTATAAAATACAATAATTAATAATATTGTTTAAATATATATATAAATATTTTTACTTTGTTACCCCACTTTTTAGTTAATCATATCTAAATAACATTTGCATTTTGTATTTCACTAATTCAATTAATTAAATTACATTCTGTATTTTATATTTTGGCTGTAATATGTAATTTATGTTATTTTATGTAATATATTTGTTGTTTAATAAACTTGCTAACCAGTAAAAAGCAAAAACTCGGCTGTTGTTCTAGATGAAAAGACGAGACGTCCAACAAGCTCATGAAATCTTTTGGCCATATTGAGCATCTCTGGTGTTCAGCAGGAAATGCTTTTTTTATCTAAACTCCTCATATATTGCACACAGCATGTAAACAGTCACTAATTTGTGTGTGTTTGTTACTTTAAACACGACTTTTATTGTGGTGGTTGCTCTAAAATCTCATGTCCATGAGATCTACGCTGTTTCTGTTGTTCTGTCCAACATCTGTGAGAATTTTATGATGTAAATAAAGACTGTGATACTGAAATCTGACTCGTATCCCGCTGTGATGCATGTGAGCCACTTCTTTCATTCGTTAGCTGTTGGCTGGTCGTCCTGCTAGTACGGGATGGCTGCAGGACATGAGCTCCTATCCAAACGAGACACACACACACACACACACACACGTCATGGCAGTCTTGGGATGTGCTTAGATCTCTGGCACAAACTTGCATTTTTAGGACCGTCCACGTAACTTCAATAGAGTTAAAGGACTTAATTTTAATCAGATCTACTTTATTTAATCCAGAATCAGAACCAGATATGATCAGTTTTGGATCAGTTTCCCTAAATGCGTCCATGAGTGAGGACCGAACATGATCACGTGATGCTCCGTGTGTGCGCGCTGTTGCTATGACGCGTTACCATGGAAACGCAAGAGCTCCTCGCTCAAGCAGAACTTCGTTTGCTGTCAGGCTAACATTAGCTCGCCAACTCTCTTATTTTCTCATTTATTTGCTTTAAACTGTATTTTTTTACGTATATTTATTATTGTACAGTACAAAGTGGAACATACATCCGCTCTGGAAACGTCCACATCTATACCGGTATGTTTGATACTGTTTAACCTAACCCGTTAGTCTACTCTGCAGCTCTTTTTCTAGTACTTTTAACCACCTGTATTCGTACAAGTCCCGCCCCCTGCTCTGTGATTGGTTATTCTTTCAGTCACCCGTGTAGACCACCAAACACAGCACAGGAGCGGATAGATCCACCCAATCAGCGCCCGGGGGGCGGGAGCTGTAGGAATACAGGTGGGGACGGACACCCTGTCTGATGCACTTGAACTGTTTATCATTATTATAAACTTGATAAATAAATAAATAAAAATGTTCACAATAATTTATTTTATTTGTATTATATTTTAGTGAATCAGTTTTATAGTTACCTCATATTTAAAAAACATTTAATATAATTTAATGTAATTATTATTATTGGGGCTAAGTACAAACATTAGAATTATTAACGCTGTTATTACTATTACTATTTTTAATATTCCTCTTGTTATTATATTATTGTTACATTATTAATTTAATTAAAATAGTTAATTTAACTATTATTTTTTATTGGTTTTGTTATTTTTGTTATAAAAATAATTATCATTAGTGTTATATTTTTTATTATTTTATATTTTTAATGTTTACTGTTTGTATTATTATCTTGTTTATTGTTGTTATTATTATTATCATCATTCTTATATTTTATTATTACTAGGTTTATTGTCATTATCTATATGGCTTATTATTAATATTATTATTATTATTATTATTACTGTTATTTATTATTATTATTATAAATATTATTACCGCTATTAATATTATCATAATTATCACTATTATTATTATTATTATCATTATTATTATTATTATTATTATGGTTGATGATTATTATTATTGTTATTATTATTGTTATTATTATTATTATTATTGTTTTTATTATTATTATATTATTATTATTATATTGTTATTATTATTATTGTTATTATTATTATTATTACTGCTATTATTTGTTACTATTATTATTATCATTATCATTATTATTATTATTATTTTATTTATTATTACTGTTATTATTATTATTATTATTATTATTATTATTACTGCTATTATTTTTATTATTATCATTATCATTATGATTATTATTACTATATTATTATTATATTATATCTATTATATTAGTAGTAGTAGTAGTAGTAGTAGTAGTATATCTTTTTGAAGATGTATCTTGTGGCAGTTTAGAGATTTTAATAATTTATATTTTAATAACCTTTTTTTCCCTGTGACTGATTTATTGGAACATTTTGGGTTGTTTTATAAATGTTATAAATTTTAATTGAGCTTTAAGGTGCCGTTTTTTCAGCAGGTTGTTTGAGGAAAACACATCAGTGTAAGAACAGCAGTATAACAGAGTGTGTAGAGTAACGTCATCTGTGTCTGATCTGAGCTCAGCATGCTCGTCTCCATCTAAAACAGTCCAGGTTCTAATCCTCCAGACCATGAGAGAGCAGCTGTCCATGATGGACGTCCACATATAAAACAGTAAAACTAGATACCAGACCCAACAAAAAACAAAACTGGTATCGCACAGTTCTGGACTGTGTCTATGGGAAGTTGTGCCCATTTATCAAAAAAGTGTTTGTGAGGTGGAGATCAGAGGTTCTATATTGATATTGATTGAGGACATTGAAGTTCCTCCACACCAAACTCCTTAAACTACGTCTTTATAAACCATAGGTTGTGCCTGAAGGGACAGTCATTAATTAAAACCTTTAAACTCAATAATTAGAAGAGGTGTCCACATACTTTTCACTGTGTAGTGTATTTAAAGCAGTAGCTCTGATTATTCTTCTCTGTAGATGAGCAAAATGAAGAAATTCTGATTGGCTATTCCAATGAGCATCCTGAAGAACACCAGTTATGAAAAGTCCTTAAATACTTCAAGTAAAAGGAGAGGAACCTTGATAGGAACCAAATTCAGAAGGGATCTTCATCCTACTTTGGGTTGCATAGAGAATACTTAGACTCAATAACTCGTCCCTCGGTCCATTCCAGTTTCCGGACACGATGCTCATCCTGGGGTCACCACAGATTCCTGTGACATCCATCAGCCTCAGATAGACATACTTCCATTTACGTGTTGTACCAGATCTTTCTCTGGTGAAGGATGATTGATAGGTACAGGAGCACCAGGCTGACGTTCCTTCCTCCTCTGCTGGTCTGTGTAGTGATGGAGGACGATAACGAGAAGATAAAGGAGCAGCTGAGGCTTCAGTTCCAAACCCTGCAGCAGCAACAAGCCCAGCGTCTCCACCAGAGGCTGCAGAAGGAGAAACACCAAACATCTGATGAGGTGAGCTCCATCAGCCAGAAGAGCCTGGACCTGACTGAGGAGGACGGCGATGCCCCGGAGCAGAGCAGTCACAGGTAACCTGCTTTAATACGATGCTGTGATACCTGTAGGGGACTCTGGGAGAGCTGGATGTTCTGGACTGTTTTGGTTTGTGTGTCTGGTCCAGGCAGCTGAAGAAGGAGAACCAGCAGCTACAGGAGCAGGTCCGGGAGCTCCGGGACGAGAACGGGCGCCTCCATAAACTCCTGAGTGAGAAAGAGTTCGAGATTAAACACCTGAGGAGGAAAAGAGAGGAGGACCGGCTGGCTTTAGTGGGTGAGGAACTGAGAAATAAAGGATGGAATAAACAGCGGTACCTTAAAACTCAACGTCGGTCGGTTCTGGGAGTGGTGTTGTTGAGTTTCAAGGTATTTTATCCCATAAGGATGTTTGGAGAACCTGTTAATGCGTCCATGGTCCCGTGGAGCTGCAGATATTTTAGTCTCATGTAAAATAATGAGGTTGTTTTTGACACTTAAACACTGAAAATAACACAAATATAATATAAACACACTGAAATACAATTACTAACAGTTACACATCAATAAAAATACAATAAAAGCTGCACTTTAGTTTTACTTCTTTATTGTTTCCTGACGCTTCTTAATGGTGGAGATACTTGATGTTGGAATACCGTATTCCCTTCAGCACCGGCGCATTCACATGAGAACTAAACGTGACAGCGAGTGAGGAATGTGATTAGTGGAGGAACTTATGAGCAGTAATAATGAAGAGAAGTTTAGTGCTCCTGTCTCCTTCTTTTACTACATTAAACCACGTTAAGCTTTATTTTCAACCAGAAGCGTTTTAGACTCTGCAGGGAGGGTGAAAGAAAACAAACAAATAAATGAACAAACAGAACAAACAAACATAAATGAATAAACAAACAAATAAATAAATAAACAGAACAAACAAATAAATAAATGAACAAACAAACAAATAAATAAATAAACAGAACAAACAAATAAATAAATCAATACACAAACAAATAAATGAACAAACAGAACAAACAAACATAAATAAACAAATAAGTAAACAAACATACAAATGAATAAATGAAAAAACAAACAAATAAATAAACACAGAACAAACAAACAAATAAATAAACAAGTAAACAAACAAATAAATAAATAAATAAACAAACATAAATAAACAAACAGAAAAAACAAATAAATAAATGAATAAACAAACAAATAAATAAATAAACAAACAGAACAAACATAAATAAACAAATAAGTAAACAAACATAAATAAACAAATAAGTAAACAAACATAAATAAACAAATAAGTAAACAAACAAACATAAATAAACAAATAAGTAAACAAACAAACATAAATAAACAAATAAGTAAACAAACAAACATAAATAAACAAATAAGTAAACAAACATACAAATGAATAAATGAAAAAACAAACAAATAAATAAACAAAGAACAAACAAATAAATAAACAAGTAAACAAACAAATAAATAAACAAACAAATAAATAAACAAACAAATAAATAAACAAACAGAACAAACAAATAAATAAATGAATAAACAAACCAACAAATAAACAGAACAAACAAACATAAATAAATAAACAAACAAATAAATAAATGAAAAAACAAACAAATAAATAAACACAGAAAAAACAAATAAATAAATGAATAAACAAACAAATAAATAAACAAACAGAACAAACATAAATAAACAAATAAGTAAACAAACAAACATAAATAAACAAATAAGTAAACAAACAAACATAAATAAACAAATAAGTAAACAAACATACAAATAAATAAATGAATAAACAAACCAACAAATAAACAGAACAAACAAACATAAATAAATAAACAAACAAATAAATAAGCAGAACAAACAAATAAATAAACAAACAGAACAAACAAACATAAATAAACAGAACAACAAATAAATAAATAAATGAATAAACAAACATAAATAAACAAACAGAACAAACAAAAATAGATGAATGAACAAACAAATGTTTATTAAGACTCTGGGAGAAGCTGATTCTGATTCTCACCGTTTCTCAGAAGCTGGAGCTGTAACACAAGTTTAAAAGTGAAACAGGGAGGAGAATCCAGATAAACACAGATACATGTGGAGCTGTAACCCTGGATCTGCACCTTATTCCACACTGATGCAGATTCAGATCAGATTCATATTCCGCTCTGATGAGGGATTACTGATCAAAAACTGAACACGTCGAGTTTAAGGGAGCAGATTTCTCCACGAAGGGCGTCGAGTTTCACAGATTTCGAGGAGTTACGATTTACCGCGGTACATACGTTATTTTACACGTATTTCATGCAGTTGGAGCAGCGTGATTGTGTCTGTATAAAGCAGAAGAGCTTTTCTCCAGATGAGTGCGAGACCGACCTCACGCGCCGATACACCGAAGTACGGGGGGATAAGAAGGGGTTGGTGGAGCGTGCACGGGTCGGAGGGAGGGCGTGTCGGGAGGATATACCCTCCTCGTACGCCATCGGGGTCTCCAGCAGAGGAAGAGGAACCGGATATGACTAAACTGGGATAAAAAGAGAGAAAATTAAGAATTAAAATGTACAAAAAGCCGAGGCAGCTCATGTGGGGACAGTTGGTCTCGCGCCATGTATGGTCGTAAGGTCCTTCCCCAAACTGTTGCCACAAAGTTTGATACACAGTCAGTCCTCTACATAGAAACAGAGTTATAACTCTCGGCGTACAGCGCCGTACACTAAGAACATCTCACCTCACAGCCTCGGTGGGTTTGTTCCTGGCTTCAGATGTTAGAAGTATCTTCTGTAATGAAGCTCCAGCTACAGTGTGAGACCAAACCGTTCCTAAAATGTTCTCCTGGGTGCACCAGTGATCCACAAGGTCCAATTATTCACCTCTAATGAGTCTCTAGGAGAACAAAACACGCTCCCACGCTGTTTACAGTTCAACACCTCATCCTGAGTGCTCAGAACATTTGTGTAGATCATTATCAGCGTCCTCTGGTGGGTTTCTGCTTGAGGAACCGAGTGGAGAACACTGAGAACATGTGTTCAGATCATCTGCAACGCCCTGTGGTGATTTTCTGCTGCAGGAATCTCTGGAGAACCCCGAGAACATGGCAGCTTCTAGTAGCTCATGTGTGTAGATCATCAGTGACATCCTTTAGTGAGATCATCAGTGACATTTTCTGGTGAATTTCTGCTGGAGAAACCACTGAAGAACCCTGAGAACATGGCAGCTTCTTATATCCCATGTGCTCAGATCATTAGCAGTGTCCTCTGATAATATTCTGCTGAAGAACCCTGAAAACATGGCATCTTCTAGTAGCTAATGTGTGTAGATCATCAGTGATATCCTTTAGTGAGTCTGCTGGAGGAACCGATGGAGAACACTGAGAACGTGGGAGGTTCTTATGACTCATGTGTTCAGATCATCAGCAACATCCTTTAAAGAGTTTCTGCTAAAGGAACCACCAGAGAACCCTGAGAACATGTGTTCAGATCATCATCAGCGTCCTCTGGTGAATTTCTGCTGGAGAAACCACTGAAGGACCCTGAGAACATGGCAGCTTCTCATATCCCATGTGCTCAGATCATTAGCAGTGTCTTCTAGAGGGTTTCTGCTTGAGGAACTGCTGAGGAACCTTGAGAACATGGCAGCTTTTTATGACTTATGTGTGTAGATCATCTGCAATGTCCTCTGATAATATTCTGCTGAAGAACCCTGAAAACATGGTATCTTCTAGTAGCTAATGTGTGTAGATCATCAGCCGATGGAGAAGACTGAGAACATGGCAGCTTCTAATATCCCACGTGCTCAGATCATTAGCAGCGTCTTCTAGAAAGAACCTTGAGAACATGGCAGCCTTTAGTAGCTCAGGTGTTTAGATCATCTACAATGTCCTCTGGTGATTTTCTGCTGGAGGAACCCACAGAAGAACCCTGAGCACATGGCAGCTTCTAATAGCTCCTCAGAATCTGTGTTTGACCTGCTGTAGGTACGTCCGGTCTGGCCGGAGATGCTGCAGCCACCAAGATCGTGGAGCTCTCCAAGAAGAACCGGGAGCTGGTGGCTGAGATGGAACGAGAGAAGAGCAGAACCAAACTGATGAACAACAGAGTGAGAGAGCTGGAGAGAGAGGTACAGGTACACCCCTCACACCCCCTCACACCCCCCACTACCACACCCGAAATCAACAGGGTTCTGATGAATACACACACACACACACACACACACACACACACACACACACACACACACACACTGCTGATTCTACATGTGTGTGTGTGTGTGTGTAGCTGCAGGACACCGTGGTGTTGAGTGGAGGAGTGACAGCAGAACATAAGCAGGACGTGAGAAGCTCTCAGCAGGAGGTAAAACATCTCTCACCATAATAACTCATCACACTGAGGCTCCAGAAGTATGTGGACGCTCCTACTGATGATCAGATCAGGTGATTTAGCCACGCCCCCCACTAACAGGTGTTTCTGTACCGGCATGAGTGAGTACAGAGATCCATAAAGACCTAGTGATGGGTTTACTGTACTGGTTATTATACTGATTACTGTACTAGTTACTGTACTGGTGTTACTGGTTATTATGCTGATTACTGTACTAGTTACTGTACTGGTGTTACTGGTTATTATACTGATTACTGTACTAGTTACTGTACTGGTGTTACTGGTTATCATACTGATTACTGTACTAGTTACTGTACTGGTGTTACTGGTTATCATACTGATTACTGTACTAGTTACTGTACTGGTGTTACTGGTTATTATGCTGATTACTGTACTAGTTACTGTACTGGTGTTACTGGTTATCATACTGATTACTGTACTAGTTACTGTACTGGTGTTACTGGTTATCATACTGATTACTGTACTAGTTACTGTACTGGTGTTACTGGTTATTATGCTGATTACTGTACTAGTTACTGTACTGGTGTTACTGGTTATCATACTGATTACTGTACTAGTTACTGTACTGGTGTTACTGGTTATTATGCTGATTACTGTACTAGTTACTGTACTGGTGTTACTGGTTATTATACTGATTACTGTACTAGTTACTGTACTGGTGTTACTGGTTATCATACTGATTACTGTACTAGTTACTGTACTGGTGTTACTGGTTATTATACTGATTACTGTACTAGTTACTGTACTGGTGTTACTGGTTATTATACTGATTACTGTACTAGTTACTGTACTGGTGTTACTGGTTATTATACTGATTACTGTACTAGTTACTGTACTGGTGTTACTGGTTATTATACTGATTACTGTACTAGTTACTGTACTGGTGTTACTGGTTATCATACTGATTACTGTACTAGTTACTGTACTGGTGTTACTGGTTATCATACTGATTACTGTACTAGTTACTGTACTGGTGTTACTGGTTATTATGCTGATTACTGTACTAGTTACTGTACTGGTGTTACTGGTTATCATACTGATTACTGTACTAGTTACTGTACTGGTGTTACTGGTTATCATACTGATTACTGTACTAGTTACTGTACTGGTGTTACTGGTTATTATGCTGATTACTGTACTAGTTACTGTACTGGTGTTACTGGTTATCATACTGATTACTGTACTAGTTACTGTACTGGTGTTACTGGTTATTATGCTGATTACTGTACTAGTTACTGTACTGGTGTTACTGGTTATTATACTGATTACTGTACTAGTTACTGTACTGGTGTTACTGGTTATCATACTGATTACTGTACTAGTTACTGTACTGGTGTTACTGGTTATCATACTGATTACTGTACTAGTTACTGTACTGGTGTTACTGGTTATTATGCTGATTACTGTACTAGTTACTGTACTGGTGTTACTGGTTATCATACTGATTACTGTACTAGTTACTGTACTGGTGTTACTGGTTATTATGCTGATTACTGTACTAGTTACTGTACTGGTGTTACTGGTTATTATACTGATTACTGTACTAGTTACTGTACTGGTGTTACTGGTTATCATACTGATTACTGTACTAGTTACTGTACTGGTGTTACTGGTTATTATACTGATTACTGTACTAGTTACTGTACTGGTGTTACTGGTTATTATACTGATTACTGTACTAGTTACTGTACTGGTGTTACTGGTTATTATGCTGATTACTGTACTAGTTACTGTACTGGTGTTACTGGTTATTATACTGATTACTGTACTAGTTACTGTACTGGTGTTACTGGTTATTATACTGATTACTGTACTAGTTACTGTACTGGTGTTACTGGTTATTATACTGATTACTGTACTAGTTACTGTACTGGTGTTACTGGTTATCATACTGATTACTGTACTAGTTACTGTACTGGTGTTACTGGTTATTATACTGATTACTGCACTAGTTACTGTACTGGTGTTACTGGTTATTATACTGATTACTGTACTAGTTACTGTACTGGTGTTACTGGTTATTATACTGATTACTGTACTAGTTACTGTACTGGTGTTACTGGTTATTATACTGATTACTGTACTAGTTACTGTACTGGTGTTACTGGTTATTATACTTATTACTGTACTAGTTACTGTACTGGTGTTACTGGTTATTATACTGATTACTGTACTAGTTACTGTACTGGTGTTACTGGTTATTATACTGATTACTGTACTAGTTACTGTACTGGTGTTACTGGTTATTATACTGATTACTGTACTAGTTACTGTACTGGTGTTACTGGTTATTATACTGATTACTGTACTAGTTACTGTACTGGTGTTACTGGTTATTATACTGATTACTGTACTAGTTACTGTACTGGTGTTACTGGTTATTATACTGATTACTGTACTAGTTACTGTACTGGTGTTACTGGTTATTATACTGATTACTGTACTAGGTACTGTACTGGTGTTACTGGTTATTATACTGATTACTGTACTAGTTACTGTACTAGTTACTGTACTGGTGTTACTGGTTATTATACTGATTACTGTACTAGTTACTGTACTGGTGTTACTGGTTATTATACTGATTACTGTACTAGTTACTGTACTGGTGTTACTGGTTATTATACTGATTACTGTACTAGGTACTGTACTGGTGTTACTGGTTATTATACTGATTACTGTACTAGTTACTGTACTGGTGTTACTGGTTATTATACTGATTACTGTACTAGTTACTGTACTGGTGTTACTGGTTATTATACTGATTACTGTACTAGTTACTGTACTGGTGTTACTGGTTATTATACTGGTGTTACTGGTTGTTGTATGTGTGGTGTTACTGGTTGTTATGCTGGTTATTGTACTGGTGTTACTGGTCGTTATACTGGTGTTACTGGTTATTATACTGGTGTTACTGGTCGTTATACTGGTGTTACTGGTCGTTATACTGGTGTTACTGGTTATTATACTGGTGTTACTGGTCGTTATACTGGTGTTACTGGTTATTATGCTGGTGTTACTGTACTAGTTAATATACTGGTGTTACTGGTTGTTATACTGGTGTTACTATTTACATTACTGGTGTTACTGGTTATTATACTGGTGTTACTGGTCGTTATACTGGTGTTACTGGTTATTATACTGGTGTTACTATTTACATTACTGGTGTTACTGGTCGTTATACTGGTGTTACTGGTCGTTATACTGGTGTTACTGGTTATTATACTGGTGTTACTGGTCGTTATACTGGTGTTACTATTTACATTACTGGTGTTACTGGTTGTTATACTGGTGTTACTGGTTATTATACTGGTGTTACTGGTTGTTATACTGGTGTTACTGGTTATTATGCTGGTGTTACTGTACTAGTTATTATACTGGTGTTACTGGTTATTATACTGGTGTTACTGGTTATTATACTGGTGTTACTGGTCGTTATACTGGTGTTACTGGTTATTATGCTGGTGTTACTGTACTAGTTAATATACTGGTGTTACTGGTTGGTATACTGGTGTTACTGGTTAGTATACTGGTGTTACTATTTACATTACTGGTGTTACTGGCTGTTATACTGGTGTTACTGGTTATTATGCTGGTGTTACTGTACTGGTAATATACTGGTGTTACTGGTTATTATACTGGTGTTACTGGTTATTATACAGGTGTTACTGGTCGTTATACTTGTGTTACTGGTTATTATACTGGTGTTACTGGTTGTTATACTGGTGTTACTGGTCGTTATACTGGTGTTACTGGTCGTTATACTGGTGTTACTGGTTGTTATACTGGTGTTACTGGTTAGTATACTGGTGTTACTATTTACATTACTGGTGTTACTGGTTATTATACAGGTGTTACTAGTTGTTATACTGGTGTTACTGGTCGTTATACTGGTGGTACTGTTTATTATACTGGTGTTACTGGTTATTATACTGGTGTTACTGGTTATTATACTGGTGTTACTGGTTGTTATACTGGTGTTACTGATTATTATACTGGTGTTACTGGTTATTATACTGGTGTTACTGGTTATTATACTGGTGTTACTGGTCATTATACTGGTGTTACTGGTCGTTATACTGGTGTCACTGATTATTATACTGGTGTTACTGGTTATTATACTGGTGTTACTGGTTAT
>NC_085991.1:55155713-55158213 GCF_030014385.1 Trichomycterus rosablanca | reverse complement strand
GAACACACTGATGTGTGTGTGTGTGTGTGTAGAAGCTGAGTGGTCAGTACGATGTGTTAATGACTGAACACACTGATGTGTGTGTGTGTGTGTGTAGAAGCTGAGTGGTCAGTACGATGTGTTAATGACTGAACACACTGATGTGTGTGTGTGTGTAGAAGCTGAGTGGTCAGTACGATGTGTTAATAACTGAACACACTGATGTGTGTGTGTGTGTGTGTGTGTGTGTGTGTGTAGAAGCTGAGTGGTCAGTACGATGTGTTAATGACTGAACACACTGATGTGTGTGTGTGTGTGTGTGTGTGTGTGTGTGTGTGTGTAGAAGCTGAGTGGTCAGTACGATGTGTTAATGACTGAACACACTGATGTGTGTGTGTGTGTGTAGAAGCTGAGTGGTCAGTACGATGTGTTAATGACTGAACACACTGATGTGTGTGTGTGTGTGTGTGTGTAGAAGCTGAGTGGTCAGTACGATGTGTTAATGACTGAACACACTGATGTGTGTGTGTGTGTGTGTGTAGAAGCTGAGTGGTCAGTACGATGTGTTAATGACTGAACACACTGATGTGTGTGTGTGTGTGTGTGTGTGTAGAAGCTGAGTGGTCAGTACGATGTGTTAATGACTGAAGACACTGATGTGTGTGTGTGTGTGTGTGTGTAGAAGCTGAGTGGTCAGTACGATGTGTTAATGACTGAACACACTGATGTGTGTGTGTGTGTGTGTGTGTGTGTAGAAGCTGAGTGGTCAGTACGATGTGTTAATGACTGAACACACTGATGTGTGTGTGTGTGTGTGTGTGTAGAAGCTGAGTGGTCAGTACGATGTGTTAATGACTGAACACACTGATGTGTGTGTGTGTGTGTGTGTAGAAGCTGAGCGGTCAGTACGATGTGTTAATGACTGAACACACTGATGTGTGTGTGTGTGTGTGTAGAAGCTGAGTGGTCAGTACGATGTGTTAATGACTGAACACACTGATGTGTGTGTGTGTGTGTGTGTAGAAGCTGAGTGGTCAGTACGATGTGTTAATGACTGAACACACTGATGTGTGTGTGTGTGTGTGTGTGTGTAGAAGCTGAGTGGTCAGTACGATGTGTTAATGACTGAACACACTGATGTGTGTGTGTGTGTGTGTGTGTAGAAGATGAGTGGTCAGTACGATGGGTTAATGACTGAACACACTGATGTGTGTGTGTGTGTGTGTGTGTGTGTAGAAGATGAGTGGTCAGTACGATGTGTTAATGACTGAACACACTGATGTGTGTGTGTGTGTGTGTGTGTGTAGAAGCTGAGTGGTCAGTACGATGTGTTAATGACTGAACACACTGATGTGTGTGTGTGTGTGTGTGTGTAGAAGCTGAGTGGTCAGTACGATGTGTTAATGACTGAACACACTGATGTGTGTGTGTGTGTGTGTAGAAGCTGAGTGGTCAGTACGATGTGTTAATGACTGAACACACTGATGTGTGTGTGTGTGTGTGTAGAAGCTGAGTGGTCAGTACGATGTGTTGATGACTGAACACACTGATGTGTGTGTGTGTGTGTGTAGAAGCTGAGTGGTCAGTACGATGTGTTAATAACTGAACACACTGATGTGTGTGTGTGTGTGTGTGTGTGTGTGTGTGTAGAAGCTGAGTGGTCAGTACGATGTGTTGATGACTGAACACACTGGTGTGTGTGTGTGTGTGTATGTGTGTGTGTGTGTAGAAGCTGAGTGGTCAGTACGATGTGTTAATGACTGAACACACTGATGTGTGTGTGTGTGTGTGTGTAGAAGCTGAGTGGTCAGTATGATGTGTTGATGACTGAACACACTGATGTGTGTGTGTGTGTGTGTGTGTAGAAGCTGAGTGGTCAGTACGATGTGTTAATGACTGAACACACTGATGTGTGTGTGTGTGTGTAGAAGCTGAGTGGTCAGTACGATGTGTTATTGACTGAACACACTGGTGTGTGTGTGTGTGTGTGTGTGTAGAAGCTGAGTGGTCAGTACGATGTGTTAATGACTGAACACACTGATGTGTGTGTGTGTGTGTGTAGAAGCTGAGTGGTCAGTACGATGTGTTAATGACTGAACACACTGATGTGTGTGTGTGTGTGTGTGTGTGTAGAAGCTGAGTGGTCAGTACGATGTGTTAATGACTGAACACACTGATGTGTGTGTGTGTGTGTGTAGAAGCTGAGTGGTCAGTACGATGTGTTAATGACTGAACACACTGGTGTGTGTGTGTGTGTGTGTTGAAGCTGAGTGGTCAGTACGATGTGTTAATGACGGAACACACTGATGTGTGTGTGTGTGTGTGTGTGTAGAAGCTGAGTGGTCAGTACGATGTGTTAATGACTGAACACACTGGTTTGTGTGTGTGTGTGTGTGTGTGTAGAAGCTGAGTGGTCAGTACGATGTGTTAATGACTGAACACACTGATGTGTGTGTGTGTGTGTGTGTAGAAGCTGAGTGGTCAGTACGATGTGTTAATGACTGAACACACTGATGTGTGT
>NC_085991.1:55140713-55150713 GCF_030014385.1 Trichomycterus rosablanca | reverse complement strand
ACACACTGATGTGTGTGTGTGTGTGTGTGTGTGTGTGTGTGTAGAAGCTGAGTGGTCAGTACGATGTGTTAATGACTGAACACACTGATGTGTGTGTGTGTGTGTGTAGAAGCTGAGTGGTCAGTACGATGTGTTAATGACTGAACACACTGATGTGTGTGTGTGTGTGTGTAGAAGCTGAGTGGTCAGTACGATGTGTTAATGACTGAAGACACTGATGTGTGTGTGTGTGTGTGTGTGTAGAAGCTGAGTGGTCAGTACGATGTGTTAATGACTGAACACACTGATGTGTGTGTGTGTGTGTGTGTGTGTGTAGAAGCTGAGTGGTCAGTACGATGTGTTAATGACTGAACACACTGATGTGTGTGTGTGTGTGTGTGTAGAAGCTGAGTGGTCAGTACGATGTGTTAATGACTGAACACACTGATGTGTGTGTGTGTGTGTGTGTAGAAGCTGAGTGGTCAGTACGATGTGTTAATGACTGAACACACTGATGTGTGTGTGTGTGTGTGTAGAAGCTGAGTGGTCAGTACGATGTGTTAATGACTGAACACACTGATGTGTGTGTGTGTGTGTGTGTGTGTGTAGAAGCTGAGTGGTCAGTACGATGTGTTAATGACTGAACACACTGATGTGTGTGTGTGTGTGTGTGTGTGTAGAAGCTGAGTGGTCAGTACGATGTGTTAATGACTGAACACACTGATGTGTGTGTGTGTGTGTGTGTAGAAGATGAGTGGTCAGTACGATGTGTTAATGACTGAACACACTGATGTGTGTGTGTGTGTGTGTGTGTGTGTAGAAGATGAGTGGTCAGTACGATGTGTTAATGACTGAACACACTGATGTGTGTGTGTGTGTGTGTGTGTAGAAGCTGAGTGGTCAGTACGATGTGTTAATGACTGAACACACTGATGTGTGTGTGTGTGTGTGTGTAGAAGCTGAGTGGTCAGTACGATGTGTTAATGACTGAACACACTGATGTGTGTGTGTGTGTGTGTAGAAGCTGAGTGGTCAGTACGATGTGTTAATGACTGAACACACTGATGTGTGTGTGTGTGTGTGTAGAAGCTGAGTGGTCAGTACGATGTGTTGATGACTGAACACACTGATGTGTGTGTGTGTGTGTGTGTAGAAGCTGAGTGGTCAGTACGATGTGTTAATAACTGAACACACTGATGTGTGTGTGTGTGTGTGTGTGTGTGTGTGTGTAGAAGCTGAGTGGTCAGTACGATGTGTTGATGACTGAACACACTGGTGTGTGTGTGTGTGTGTGTGTGTATGTGTGTGTGTGTGTAGAAGCTGAGTGGTCAGTACGATGTGTTAATGACTGAACACACTGATGTGTGTGTGTGTGTGTGTGTGTAGAAGCTGAGTGGTCAGTATGATGTGTTGATGACTGAACACACTGATGTGTGTGTGTGTGTGTGTGTAGAAGCTGAGTGGTCAGTACGATGTGTTAATGACTGAACACACTGATGTGTGTGTGTGTGTGTAGAAGCTGAGTGGTCAGTACGATGTGTTATTGACTGAACACACTGGTGTGTGTGTGTGTGTGTGTGTGTAGAAGCTGAGTGGTCAGTACGATGTGTTAATGACTGAACACACTGATGTGTGTGTGTGTGTGTGTGTGTAGAAGCTGAGTGGTCAGTACGATGTGTTAATGACTGAACACACTGATGTGTGTGTGTGTGTGTGTGTGTGTAGAAGCTGAGTGGTCAGTACGATGTGTTAATGACTGAACACACTGATGTGTGTGTGTGTGTGTGTAGAAGCTGAGTAGTCAGTACGATGTGTTAATGACTGAACACACTGGTGTGTGTGTGTGTGTGTGTTGAAGCTGAGTGGTCAGTACGATGTGTTAATGACTGAACACACTGATGTGTGTGTGTGTGTGTGTGTAGAAGCTGAGTGGTCAGTACGATGTGTTAATGACTGAACACACTGATGTGTGTGTGTGTGTGTGTGTAGAAGCTGAGTGGTCAGTACGATGTGTTAATGACTGAACACACTGATGTGAAGAGGAAGTTGGAGAGCAGCAGAGCGAGAAACCAGATCCTGAGTACAGAACTCAAAACCATCCGAGCACAACTACACACACTCAGTGAGAAAGGAAACCATGACAACGAGCTGATCCACGCCCTGCTGGTGAGATCACACACACACACACACACACACACACACACAAACACACACACACACACACACACACACACACACTGCATGGTAGGCGAGTGGTCCTAAAGTTCTGGCTCATCATGGCTCATACAGTTGTGTTCTATTGAAGAATCAACTCTTTTGAATTGAAGAATCGACTCTTATCCCTGAAGTTTAAAATATGTGAAGAATCAACCCTTTTGAAGAATCAACTCTTTTGAATTGAGGAATTGACTCATATCCCTGCGGTTTAAAACACGTCAAGAATCAACTCCTTTAAGAATCAACTCTTTTGAAGAATCAACTCTCTTTAAGAATCAACTCTTTTGAATTGAAGAATCGACTCTTTGGCCTGCAGTTTAAAACACATGTGAAGAATTGATATTTGAAGAATCAACTCTTTTGAATTGAAGAATCAACTCTAAGCCCCACAGATTAAAAGACATTTTAAGAATCAACTCTTTTGAAGAATAAACTCCTTTGAATGGATTAATTGACTCATATCCCTGCAGTTTCAAACACATGTGAAGAATCAACTTTTTTAAATTGAAGAATCGACTCTTAGCCCTGCAGTATAAAAGATGTGAAGATTCAGCTCTTTCAAAGAATCAACTCTTTTGAACTTTAGAATTGACTCTTAGCCCTGCAGTGTAAAACATGCGAAGAATCAACTCTTTTGAAGAATCAATTCTGTTAAAGAATCAACTGTTTTGAATTGAAGAATCGACTTCTAGCCCTGCTTTTTAAAACACATGTCAAGAATGAATCAACTCTTTTGAATTGAAGAATCGACTCTTAGCCCTGCAGTTTTAAACATGTGAAGAATCAACTCTTTTGAGGAATCAACTCATTGGAGAATCAACTCTATTAAATGGAAGAATCGACTCTTAGCCCTGCAGTTTACAACATGTGAAGAGTCAACTCTTTTGAAGAATGAACTTTCTTGAAGAATCAACTCTTTCGAACTCTTAGCCTTGCAGTTTAAAACGCATGTGAAGAATTGATTCTTTTGAAGAATCAACTCTTTTGAATGGAAGAATCGAGTTTTAGCCCTTCAGTTTTAGACATGTCAAGAATCAGCTTTCAAAGAATCAACTCTTTTGAATCGATGATTTGACTCTTAGCCCTGCAGTTTATAACGTGAAGAGTCAACTCTTTTGAATTGATGAATCAACTCTTAACCCTGCAGTTTAAAACACATATCAAGAATCAACTCTTTTAAATTGAAGAATTGACTCTACAGTTTATAACGTGAACAATCAGCTCTTTTGAAGAATCAGCTTTTTTGAATTGAAGAATCGACTCCTAGCCCTGCAGTTTATAACACGTGAACAATCAACTCTTTTAAAGAATCAACTCTTTTGAAGTATCAACTCTTTTGAATCGAAGAATCGACTCTTAGCTCTGCAGTTTAAAACAGGGCAGTTGTAGCCTAGTGGTTAAGGTACTGGACTAGCAATCCAAAGGTCGCTGGTTTAAACCTCACCACTGCCTGGTTGCCACTTTTGGGCCCTTAAGCAAGGCCCTTAACCCTCAATTGCTTAGACTGTATACTGTCACAACTGAAGAAGAGCCAAAATAAAAGGGACCCGGATCCACCCAGGAGGTGCTGCAGCAGAGACGCTCGGTCCCTCACACACGGTCAGTCGTGTGTAGAGCGCCGGGCTCTCGGCGGCGGTGTGTTAGCGTATTATTAGAGCGCCGAGGCCCCCAGAGGCCCGCTCGGCCGGAGTATAATTAGTGATGAAGCGAGGTGTGTGTGTGTGTGTGTGTGTGTGTGTGTGTGTGATTAATGAAGTGTTGATGATTAATAACGAGTGTGTTTAACCCCAGGCTGAACTGCATGAATTGCAGACTGTTAGCGCTCTATTAGCATTAAATCGCTAATGAGAACCGGCGACGCTCTGATGAAACAGCGGAGAACATTCATTACTGTAAATAGGGTCCACAGACCCCGTTCCAAAAAAAGCTGGGACAGGGCGTGTTTACCATGTTTACCTCTCTATATAAAAGGCTTGGCTGAAACAAGAATCAGGTCCGAATGGAAGCACGTGTCGCACAGTGTGTTAGAAACATTAGGGAAGGACCTCTTCCTCTGAGTTGAGAGAAGTGGGCGGGGTTTCTGGATCTTGTTGATATCTGGAGGCCGAACTTGTGTGTGTAGATGCAGCGGTGAGCCGTGTTCACTGACCAGCGTTTTTCTGAAGAACTCCAGAGTCCTCGTGCAGGTCTTGAATTGTAGTGCAGCACCGTCTGAAGGGTCGAAGGACGACTCGGAGTTGTTTCAAAGCTTCAGATTCGACTCTCTTTATTTAATGCCTGGAATTGAAGAATCAACTCTTTCGAAGAATCATTTTTTAAAATTGAAGAATCGACTCTCAGCCCTGCAGGTTAAATCATGTGAAGAATCAACTCTTTTGAATTGAAGAATCAACTCTTTTAAAGAATAAACTCTTTTGAATTAAAGAGTCGACTCTTAGCCCTGCAGTTAAAAACATGTGAAGAATCAACTCTTTTGAATTGAAGAATCGACTCTTTGCCATGCAGTTTAGAACACATGTGAAGAATCAACTCTTTTTAAGAATCAACTCTTTTGAATCAAGGAATCGACTATTTAAAAAATCATATCGTTTGAATTGAGGAATCGATTCTAAGATGCAGTTCATAGCATGTAAAGAATCAACTGTTTTAAATAAAAAACTCGACTCTTTGAAGGATCAACTCTGTTGAATTTGAAGAATCGACTCTTAGCCCTGCAAATTAAATCATGTGAAGAATCAACTCTTTTAAACGGAAGAATTAACTCTAAACCCTGCAGTTTAAAACACATGTGAGCAATCAACTCTTTTAAGAATCAACTCATTTGAAGCGAAGAATCGACTCTTTTCAATTGAAGAATCGACTATTTGAAGAATCATATCTTTTGAATTGAAGAAGAAATTGCAATGTGAAGAATCAACTCTTTTAAAGAATCAACTCTTTTAAATTGAAGAATCAACTCTGTTGAATTGAAGAATCAACTCTGTTGAATTGAAGAATCAACTCTTTTAAAGAATTATTTCTTTTGAATTAATGAATCAACTCTTAGCCCTGCAGTTTAAAACATGAAGAATCAACTCTTTTTAAGAATCAACTCTTTTGAATTGAAGAATCAACTCTTAGCAGTTTAAAACTTGTGATCTGAACAGTTCAGATTTTCGGAATCGTTCCCCAGACGTCCAGCCAGACCATGTCATAATAGAGCCTCACATTGTGCTCACAGCTGTCCCTAAACAGGGAAGGACCTTCCCCAAACTCTTACACCCAGTTTAATAGATTTTGTGCACCTCGTTGTACCCTATAGAAGCAGCAGGAGCACCTACAGGCTCTGTTGAGTCAGATGGGGCAGAAGGAGGCGCAGCGGGAGGAGCAGATCCAGATTCGGGACACGCAGCAGAACCAGAGGAACACCGACCTGATCCAGCAGCTCCGAGCCATGGTGCAGGAGAAAGAGGAGAGGGTTCAACATCTGGAACAGCACATCCAGCTGCTCACGGTAACACACACACTCACTCACACACACACACACACACACACACACACACAACTACCTGTATACTCCAGAGAACATTGTTTCTTCTGCTCCAGAGTCCCAGTGCGTAGTGCTTTATGTCACTGTCAGTGTTTGTGTGTGGAGGCTGCACATCTGCATGCTTGGTTTCATACAGCTGTTTGTTATTGGAACTATGTGGAACTGACAAACGTACAAAATCGTTTCGTACAAAAACAGTTTTTTTTGTGTCGCTGTAGAAACCAGAGGGCGGGGCTTCAGAGAAAAGAAGTGCCAGAAGCTCCGCCTCCTCCACCAAGAGAGACGATGAAGACAGGAAGTGTAGCGCTTCCAGGTAACCAACACTCATTACAGAGGCTAACATGCTAACTAGCGTCCACTCACACAGTGGAGGTAATGACCACAGCCCTCATGTGAACGCTCTGATGGTGATGGTGAGATGTCCACATACATTGGGTCAGGTCTGGTTCTGTCTCTGCTCCTCTCTCAGCCGTTACTGTATTTTACTGTGTTAGTTCCAGAGAAGCGGGTGAGGTGGCGCGATGCCCCGTCTGTGCCACCCTACAGCTCCAGTGTTCAGAGTTTAAAGCTCTGTACCAGGCTGCTAATGTGGAGAGGGACCGGCTGCTGGAGCTCAGCAAACTTCAACAGCGCAGGTACAGTAACCACGATAATCACAGTGATAATCAGAGCAGGTACAACAATCACAATAATCACAACAACAATCACAACAATAATCACAATTATAATGTGGAGAGGGACCGCCTGCTGGAGCTCAGCATACTTCAACAGAGCAGGTACAGTAACCACGATAATCACAACAATAATCACAACAATAATCACAGTCATAATCACAGCAATAATCACAATAATCACCACGATAATCACAGTGATAATCACCATGATAATCACAATTATAATGTGGAGAGGGACCGCCTGCTGGAACTCAGCAAACTTCAACAGAGCCGGTACAGTAACCACGATAATCACAACAATAATCACAGTCATAATCACAGCAATAATCACAATAATCACAACCATAATTACAACAATAATCACAATAATAATCACAGTCATCACAACAAAAATCACAACAATAATCACAATCATCACAACCATAATCACAACAATAATCAACAATAATCACAATCATCACAACAATAATCACAACAACCACATCAATAATCACAGCGATAATCACAATAATAATCACGACAACAATCACAGCCATAATCACAACAAAAATCACAGTGATAATCACAGCCATAATCACAACAAAAATCAGTGATAATCACAATAATCGCAACAATAATCACAATCATCACAACAATAATCACAACAATAATCACAACAATAATCACAACAATAATCACAATCATCACAACAATAATCAACAATAATCACAATCATCACAACAATAATCACAATCATCACAACAATCATCACAACAATCATCACAATCATCACAACAATAATTACACTTACAACAATAATCACAATCACAACAATAATTACACTTACAACAATAATCACAATCATCACAACAATAATCACAACAATAATCACACTCACAACAATAATCACAACGATAATCACAATCATCACAACAATAATCACACTCACAACAATAATCACACTCACAACAATAATCACAATTATCACAACAATTACATAATCACATCAATAATCACAACAATCACAACAACAATCACATAAATAATCACAATAATAATCACAAGTAATATCACAATAATCACCACAATAATCACAACAAAAATAACAATCACAATAATCACAAGTAATATCACAATTATAATCACAACAATCACAACAGTAATTTTAGTGGTGCTGTCGGCCGGCCGGGTGTTTGAACAGGCTTCTAAAGCCCTGTGATTGGTTGATGTTCTGTCTAGGGTACTCCTGTGTTACACTCAGTGTTTCCTAGTAGAACCGGGCCCACCGGGACCCTGATCGGGACGAGGGCTATAAGGAAAATGAGCTTAATAAAAATGAATAAAACTAAAGAGAAATAATTGATTTTGATATGTTATTAATGTTATATTTGTTTATATATTATATGTATTATTTAGTTTATTATTCCTCTGTATTAATTATTTATTAAACATAATGCGCTGGTGTGTATCAGGGAGGACGAGGCCAATCACAGGAGCTCTGAGGCTGAACAGAAGCTCAGAGACGAGAGACGCCACAGTGTGGTCCTTCAACAACAGCTGGAGAGACTCAAACTGGACTCGGTCAGAACCAACCGCAGCCGGACAGGTACTGACCTCTTACTTACTGACCTCTCATCTGTACTGTACTGACCTCTTACTTACTGACCTCTCATCTGTACTGTACTGACCCCTCACCTGTACTGACCTCTCACCTGTACTGTACTGACCTCTCACCTGTACTGACCTCTCACATGTACTGTACTGACCTCTCACCTGTACTGTACTGACCCCTCACCTGTACTGACCTCTCACCTGTACTGTACTGACCCCTCACCTGTACTGTACTGACCTCTCACCTGTACTGTACTGACCCCTCACCTGTACTGACCTCTCACCTGTACTGACCTCTCACCTGTACTGTACTGACCCCTCACCTGTACTGACCTCTCACCTGTACTGTACTGACCACTCACCTGTACTGTACTGACCTCTCACCTGTACTGTACTGACCTCTTACCTGTACTGTACTGACCCCTCACCTGTACTGACCTCTCACCTGTACTGTACTGACCTCTCACCTGTACTGACCTCTCACCTGTACTGTACTGACCCCTCACCTGTACTGTACTGACCTCTCACCTGTACTGTACTGACCCCTCACCTGTACTGTACTGACCTCTCACCTGTACTGTACTGACCCCTCACCTGTACTGACCTCTCACCTGTACTGTACTGACCTCTCACCTGTACTGTACTGACCTCTCACCTGTACTGTACTGACCCCTCACCTGTACTGTACTGACCTCTCACCTGTACTGTACTGACCCCTCACCTGTACTGACCTCTCACCTGTACTGTACTGACCTCTCACCTGTACTGACCTCTCACCTGTACTGTACTGACCCCTCACCTGTACTGTACTGACCTCTCACCTGTACTGTACTGACCCCTCACCTGTACTGACCTCTCACCTGTACTGTACTGACCTCTCACCTGTATGAGTCCTGCTGCAGGGTGGAGCTGATTTAGCGAGGTGGACGTTAATCCGGCTCTCTGTACCAATTGTGCTCCATACAGGTACGCTGAGTGTTCCTGAAATACAGGAGGGTTCCTCACCCAGAAGATCCTCAGAACCTTCACCAGACACCCAGATGAGTGACCTCAGAACCCTGTGAGACACGTTCACATCTACAGTTGTTATAATGTGGAATAAGAAGGGCTCCAGAGGATGTTGGGTAATGGGTCAGATCGTTTCCAGGTTCTACATCTTAGTCTTTATGGTTCCACTTTTGGACTACACACCCCATGATGTTACCCCTAGACTGGTTGAGATGTTTGCCTCAGGTCCTTGATCTAGAATCCTGCTGAGGATCCTAACTGAGGACCCCATGGTCCTGATGTTAACCTCAAGGCCTTGGATCACAGCCTGCAGTTCCTAGGTCTCTAAAACCTGGCTTGGATGTGAACCTCAGACCCTTGATGTCATCCTACAGATCCAAGCTCTCTGAGACTCCATGGTCCAGATCTTTGCCCCAATGACCTGGATCCCATCCTACATACCCCTTATTTCCTAGACACCAAGGTCCAGTTGTTGACCTTAAGACCACGGATCTTAAGTCCTCAGATTTGTAAGCCTTAAGATCCTGGATGCCCACCTACATGCCCCAGATATCTTAGACTTCATGGTGTAGGTGAGAGCCTCAAAACCTGTGGGAACTTAGGGTACAGACGTGTTCTTTATGACTCTAGACCCTAATCCACCAGTCCCAGATATCTAAGACCTCATGGTTCATCTGTTTATTGTAGTATCTGGGATTTAAGTCTACAGGCCACAGATTTCTGAAACTTTGGGTTGCAGATGTTGCCTCAGGACTCAGCAATACCTTGGATCCAAGTCTGCAGATGCTAGTCTTGAGGTGGCTGGTGGATCCCAGTCTACAGGCCCCAGATCTCTGAGACTCCAGGACTCTGGATCTCAGCTAATAGTTCTCCCAAACATGCTAAATGGACTTGAGGGCTTTGTGCAGACCACTGGAGTTCCTCCAGACCAAACTCATCAAGTAGAATAATGACATGGTGTCCACATACTTTTGACCATACAGTGCATTCCTGAAGCTGACCG